>NW_026946377.1:662173-681099 GCF_033847375.1 Trichoderma aggressivum f. europaeum
TTGGCCCCCCCCCCCCCCCCCCCCCTGATCATGACTGCTCCGCAGGCGCTATCACTCAGCTATAAGCCGGTCAAAGGTGACGCTGCATACATGTACACATTGATGGGGTCGGTACAAGTTTGAGGCGGAGCCCTCCCAAAGGAGCCAAAGGGGGAGAAAAATTCCCCTTTTCAGCGTCAGTTGATAACACCTGGACTGATCTCTGCTTTAGTTGTCGTTCGGCCGCAAATGCGATTTAACATAGAATAATATAGTCGGGACAGATAGGTTCTCGAGATTCAGGGCAGGGCAGCAGCAATAGCCAATCGGTCCTGAATCATCGAGATTAACTTCCTATAGACTGTTCCACGCCCCACGGCGACGGGTGAGGAAGTAGGCAATTGGCTCTTCTCCGTATTTTGCAGTAAATAAAGAGTCCATAATGGCCACTGCTATCTGAGACACGGGATTTGCTTCCCTTTCTGCTGGTCGGTGTCTCTCCATGCAGATGGACCCATGTTGGGAAGACAACAGAGGCAAAGAGGGTGCCCCTTTCGTTGTTTTCTTTTACTTTTTGTGATGTGGGTGTTGCTGATGAAGGATATAATTTTCCAGACTGGGGGGCGCCAAGTTTCGTTTCGTTTCGTTTTTTTTAGTCAGGGTTCTCCCTCTTTCCTGGTGCCCGATGTGAATGGCTGTATGTTGAGACAGGGAGGATAAACTAGGGCGGGAGGCGCAATCGGTCCAGGCTGGCAACCAATTCGAACCGTGTCTTGCACAAGTTGCTGCTCTGTAAACATAATTTCGCGTCTAGATCAAGGCAGAATTTGCCTTTTATTTCACGGTATTACAAATATTTTGCGACACCAGTTTCCAGCGTAGATTTCTTCGAGGAGTTCTGTCGAGTAGAACCACAATGTCACACACGGTGGGGTTTCGGCGCCGTAGGCCCACACGAAATCGGCCGGCTTGAACCGGCCAGGTCTTGCGTGGATGTACAAAGTGCTCGCATTTCATTGTCATCGGCATTCAGGTGCCAGGCCATGTAGCAGGCCATGAAACTGACCAGAAATTCAATAGTTAGCTTGTTTCATCTGAAAAGCAAAAAGAAAAAAAAAGATCCAGAAAGAGGGGAGGACATCGGACGAGATAAAAAAAAAACGCACCCCCTGTTTAGTAGGCTGCATTCAAGGGAGAGAGAAAAAGAAACAAAAGGAAATACACACCCACCTCCCAGTTTGTGACAAATTATGACAGTACTCTCTATAGATATTCTGTGCATAATTACGCACGGCACAACTTTCGCCGGAATAATCTTGCGCCATATCATAGGGCAATCTCAGGGCGTTGTTTAGGAAGCCTCAGCTGTCTCTCAAGATCCCATTAGGTCTGTCCACTAAGTCTTGGTTGCTGTCGTAATATGCGAGAAGTGAGATATCTAATAATGTCAGACACGCCTCTCTTGGCCTCTCTTGGGGGCCTCTGCTGTTGGCGCAATCCCGTAGACATGGTAACTGGTCGGCAGTCTTTCCGCACCCCCTCCGTCCGTCACACTTGAGACCGTGGGTCGGCAAAGCAATCAGATTCAACACATATTACGTGTTGGGGCGTTATTATGCAGCAGGTCTTACCGAACCGGGACGCTGCAGCGGCCTATCAGTCAATCAGAGCTTGGAAGTATGCGACATCATTCTCGATCACAGACGGCCCCCATCGCGGAGAAAAGTTTGAGGTGCAGTAAAAGATTGCAACTATACTGCAGGATGCTGCGACATGTTTAAAGTGAGACAACTGGAACAAGTGAGAACGCTGAAGCAGTGCATGCTCTGCGAGTTCATCTTGTGCCGCACGAGAGGCAAACGAATACAGTCGAAATAATATATTGAACAAGCTTTGTTGCTCCAATTTCCTTGAATTCACGAAACCCAGCTGATTTGGCTAAAAAGGATCCACGCAAAATTCGCCCGTGTCCTTGTGTTGCCGACGGGGATGTCGGTCATATTTGTCGGACAAGAACCCCCTGCATGAATCCTAACAATAATGGTAGCTCATAGCAAATATCAGAATGAAAGTGCCCTTGTTTGCGAATGTGGTGTCGCAAATAATCGCTGGCCAAGAGCGCTGAATGCTTTTCCTCTTGCGGCGATACAGAATTAAACATCATCGTCCCATAGATAAATAACGTGACGCTCTCCCAGTGCTTCCTTCAAACACAAGACTAAATCATCGATTGCGGTAAGAAATTTCAAGTAGGATGACACGGCAACACAATACCGTCGGTAATTCTCGTCTCGCACAAGCGATGTGCTTAGTTCAATCTTGTGGTGCTGCGCATAGGATAGGGACTCAAAGCAGGTACGGACAAGAGGCACAGGAAGTCTTTCGGGGAGAGGGGATCCGGTCCGCAGGGCTTGTTCGACGATTGCCAGCACAGCCATGATGTTTCCGATAGCGCCATCATCCAATATTCCAAGAGCAGTGACTAGTCTCTCTTGAAACTCTTTGGGAAGAGTAGTCGACAGATACAAGAGTCTCCCGAGCGCTTGGTTCATGTTTCGGCACTGCTCTTGAGTTTGACGTAGAACCGCTTGATCGAACGGGCCTGCACTAAAGTCCACCTTTAGAAGGGCCAATGAGCCGTTCAATGATGAGAGAATCTCTGCAACCTCTAGCGTAAGCTCCTCTATGGCAGTAGCCCCAATGGGGCCCTCCTGGTTCGCCCGACTCCAATGTGATAACAACAGGGCGTAATAGTCTGACAAGGTACGAACGGTATTCGCCAGAGTCTTGCACACGTGTCCGGTGGCAGACGGTGGCTTGGGGAAGAGCTGAACAATGGTCGCAGCGAGAAAGCCCAACAAGACAGTGACCAATCGCTTCCAGAATGCCTGATATCCTCTGCCTGGGTTCCCGTACTGCGGTAGATGGACATTGTCATAGCTGAAACCAATGATGAGGATGAAGGTGACGCCACACATGGCCGTTGCCTGGGTATATGCCAGCGGTAAAAATATCCTCAGCCAAATAGAGATGACGGTGAAAACTGCCACACTGGCGGCCAACCCGTATGGGTTACCTGGACCACTGCCAGATCCTATGTACCACGCAACAAGGCCAAAGACTCCTCCAATCACTGTGCCGAGCGCTCTGGAGATGAGGGAAAAGGTAAAATCAGCCATGTAAAGGAGGACGCATGTCTGTGCGGTGATGACAGCCCACAATCCCTTCTCGCGATAGAAGAAGCCAGCCGAGTGAGGAATAGATGCGGGAATGGCAGTGGCAAGTGTTACGACAACCATTCGCATGGCATACATGCCAGCTGGGTTGGTGAACCAACGGTAGGTTCCGGCAATAGCTCTGGCAACTGGGCCTGCCCGGGTGGGAGCCTCATAGCCTCGGATGAGACGGAGTCGCTGGCGCACCTCTTTGGACTGTTCATCGGCTACGTCTGGATCATCTGCTCCGCCGTCATCAGAGACACCGGCGATTGGAATTGTTTTCCTTCCACTGAAAATCCAGTGAAAGGCATAACGTATCCGGGACGGGAGCCAGATGCGATGCCGGGTTTGTGAGGTCGTCAGCTGAAGAACGTGTTTCAGCATCGTCTCCGTTGCCTCAGCCACTCCTAATATACGTTCTTCCAATACCATGGCGACCATCATCGCCTGCAGAGACTGTGGCTGAAGAGTGTCTGATATCTTCAGCTGGCCGTCTTGGTCAAAAAGATCGGAGTGACAGTCTATAATTGCTTCGGTGGTATTGGTAACGCAGAACTCGCGGGCAGACTGCAACGCCGCCAAGGCTGTCTCCATTCGATGAACCAGCGCATCAAACACTTGCTGGGATGGCTGGCGGATCCACCGACGAGTATTGACGGTATGAACACACTCGACCACGACTGAGATGGACTCTGAACAAGCTTGGCGTACTTGCGCGGTTGTTTCGCGCATAGCTTCTATCATTCGAGTGCGAAGATCGCTCTGCTCTGGGGTTCGAAGTGCCTTCATAAGCTCTGCGTATTGCAAAACATGGCGTTGACCAATCTCGTGACCGCCCTTTTCTCCCGTCTGCCCGTCACTAGAGTGTTTATCGTACTGCAAGCCTGCTTTGCGTTCCTTCTGCAGAGCCATAGTGGTGGTGATGTGGAAATCGATCAGAGATGTGCTGGCTATCATAGTCTGGCGAATGCATTCCTTTAGGCCCTTGACGTCGTCGGCATTCCACCGGCCACGGGAAATATCCAGGGGAAGGAAGGCAATTTCTGGCTCCATGGCTTTGTAAAGGGCAATCATGCCATCTTTGCTTTGCCTCAATTGCTCCACTTCCAGTTTTTGAGTAGTAAATCGTTGCTGTGTCAAGGCAAGGGGGATGTCGAACATGCGAATGAGTTGTTCCATTTTTCGAAGAACCACGTAGGAAGTAGACTGTGGAAAGAAGATCAAGCAACACACTGCGCCAATGCCTACTCCAATGGCTCCTGGCTTCACCAATACCTGCCCCAGAAGCGGAGTGAAGGTCGGTAGAAGGGGCCCGGTCAACAGAAACACATCGACGACGATGTTGCCAAAGAGATGAAGAAGGGTAAGCTTGACGTTGTTTGCTCGTAAGCGTGACAAGAAGTAGATGAATGCACAAGACATGACGTAGTAAACAACCGTGACGCGTGCATCTAGCATATGACCCTCATATACCAGTATCTTACTGATGACCGCTGCATTTTGGCCAGTGCTTTGTGCCTGAGCAACCGCGGCCTGCTGCAGGGCTTGGAGTTGTGCCTGGGTATCTGAAGCGGGACGGGCAGCCAATGCAGCCTTCATTGTCAAGATTCCCCAGGCCCACCCTAAACACAGCCCGACAAGGAGCGATAGAGATCCGAGGAGGTAGATGAGAAGGATGCCAGCCGGCGGCGTGACAAAGAGAACTAGGGCAGCAAAAAAGGTAGAAATGCCGATGCTTTGCAGAGAAGGCTCGATGAATATCAAAAGAGCAGCAACCCAAGCTGCTATGGAACAGCGGAAAAGAGTTTTGAGATCGTTCCCATTGACGTGGTTGAGCAATGAGGGAAGAACTCGCTTCTTGGGTGCCTCCTTCTTCTCGGTACCATTGTCGGCGCCATTGCCGACAGATTCATCCGCTGGCATGTTGTCAATGTCAACGGGCTGCCTGCAACGATTTGAATTTTTTTGATTTTTGAAATTTTTTTTGGAGACCGCAGAGCAATGCCGGTTATAATGTGTTGGGTTTGGAAGATGTAGCCGCAGCTAGCTTGAGCCCAGCAGGGTGCTAATAGCTGAGTCAGAACTCAAAGAGATGTTGAGCCATGCACGGACAACCTCGGCACCTGATCTAAGGAATTGTTAGCCAACAGTGATGGGCATGGACTCTGCAAGGATGAAAACACAATGCGTTACCGGCGAGACGAAGTTATGTACGCTTTGGCCGGAAACCCAGCTTGTAGCTGTATAGAGAATGAGGGGAGATACTACCTGAGAGGGAGGACAACCCAGGTACCTGCAGCTGACAGATGTTTCGAAGGAAGGGGGAATGGTCTGGGGACGCCGACGAAATGAAAAAATAGCCATCCCATTAGAGCGATTAGGAAGTAGTTGTCTCACCTCAATTTGAGTACCTAGTTGAAAGCCGCTAGATCGGGAGAGGATGGTGATTGTAACCTTTGACTGCCGAAGCTCTACGTGGTAGCGTAGACTTGGCGACCCTGGTGCCAAGGAGAGCGAGTAGTATTCAATGTTATTACTCGTACGAAAGGGCAAGGAAGAGTAATCTCTTTAAATTTGGTTGCGTCCCACGCGCCAAGGACCCAAACGCCCGGATGAATCGAAGGATCGGCCATTTCCCCTGTGCGGCCCAAGACGCATGTGGTGAATGGAGAATTGATGTCAGTTTCGGGCGGCTCGGGTCATCCGAAATGGCACGCCAAAGGTGGATAAGATGCGGAGGAGATTCGTCTGTCCGTATATTCCATGGACCTCGGGATGGCAGCAGAGGACGGCGTTTCCAAGCACCGAGTGGGTATGGGGCAGGGCTGATCCGCGTACCTAGCGCCGAGCTACTCCAAGTATGTGTATGGAAGGACGGCTAAAGAGCAATCAATTAGCGATCCGATCTGGATGAATGAAAAGGATGCCGTGGATGGAGCGAGTGCTTACTGTACAGTACTCGTACTACTCGTACTACTGCTGCAACATGCGACATCCGAGGATGGATTCATGCGCGTGTATGTTGTGTGCTCATGTCATGTCAATACACAAATGACGGGGTTGAATGAGGAACAAGATGGTGGGAGAGATTCTCCGCATGAACAATTTTTGTGCCTCTTCTGTGCGTGATTCATCAGGGCAGACTCGCTCTTTCCATACCTTACCTTCGTGTACCTTGACCGCCTGGCTGCAAGGGCGCACCTTCCAACTTGCTACTAAGGCACCTCTACTAAGGTAGGGAAGGCGGCCAGAAGTACCGCCGCTGGCGAGCACCGCGCAATGGTACATGGCCTGTGTTGACTCTGATACAACGGCGGGCTTTCGGTGAGGGCAGTGCCCAATGAAGCTCACTGGATGCACCTTCGCCCCCAATATTTCTTTGCTTTTTCCTTCCCCCCCAACAAGCGAGCATCAAGCGAGCATCAAACTCAATCTCACATGATGTACATGATACATACCTACTAAGTCTCTATCCTTCTAAGGTGCTAAGATATGCATTGGCTTGCGACTGCGGCACAGATAGATGGCGACTTGTGCCCTTCCCATTGGAGAGACGGCCAGCCACTATATGCGAGGTAGCGGCTTATGGCGGCCGCATTGAGGCCGCAACCCTCGATTCTGGCCTGTGAAATGCATAAGGGGTGAGGACAAGGAGCATCATATTGGTTCATTTGAGACAAGTCGCATATAGTATGCAATGAGGCGGCGGTGCGAGCGGGGCTATATAAGGAGGACCGGACGAGCAGAAGGCTGGAGACAAACTTGTATCTCTTTCTCCTTTCCAAACCACAATACCAATCCCGTCCATCACTCGATTTCAAAGCATTGAAACAAACCATTTCTATAGAGGCACCTACTACGGCGTCCGATACAGTACCGCCTACCTACCTGGTACCTAGTAGGTACTCTTGGATCTATCAATCTCTCACAAGTAAGTATGTGGTGTGATGGTTCTATGGAGACCTTATATCCAGCGTCTACCAGATGCTAACATTTACTTTCAGCGCACAAATGATCAGTCCGCGAGCGAGATACATGTAATCAACTCTACATGAATATACAGCCTTTCGAAGCCAAGTCTCAGCAATGACTACTCTCACAGAGTTCACCTGCTTCCCCAAGCTCCCAGCGGAGCTCAGAATGAAGATTTGGAAGCATGTCCCCCAGCCAGAACGCATCGTCGGTTGGATCCCTTGTGGAAAGTGCAGAAATATCTGTAGACGCAAGTCTAAAAGCAGAGAGGAACAAGAAGGAAAACCACGTGCCAGACAGCGATGCATGGACAAGAATCATCCCAACTGGCTTGTCAAATATGTTGTACATCCGCGCAAAGACGCCATTTTCGCACCGTTACACGTCTGCCGCGAGTCTCGAGAATTGTGGAAAACTCACTACTTCACGCCTCCTCGGCACATGATTGTCAAAGAGGAAGGGATCGATATCCCAGTCCAGTTCAACGTGCCTTTCCTCAGCTATGAGCATGACATCTTCACCATGTTTGGGGCTTGGAGCTCTACCACCATCTTTGACATGGAGATTCCAATGGACGCAACGATTGAGCCATTCATTGGCCTTGATCGGGCGCGCATAGAGCATGGTGGATATAGCGAGATCCTGGATCTCTTCTTTCCCGCATCTACCCTGTTTGAGGTCAACGAGCTTCCCGCTCTCAAGAGGCTCTCGTTGATTACAATGGGGCCCCAGCCCGAAGAGGATGAAGATCAAGAAGATGGGGTGCTCATGCAGATGCACGCATGCGTGGCAGAGCAGTATGATTGCCAGATTATAGACCTTGTCAACCCCGAGGTCGGTGAGAGCTCCACCATTCTCAACGAATGCCGACCACGCCGGAAGCCGATCCATTGGTATACCAAGGAAAGGCGATTTGATGATTATTACAATTACTGGAAGGCGTGGCTGTGGCAGGTCGTGGAAGCGCAGGCCCATTTCCTCATCAGAACAAACACTGTTTCGTGGTGGATGATTGTCAACTTTGCCCTCGCAGAAACTCCCGAGTGGAACGGTCCACCTTCTCCGGAAGATTGTCCTCTGTATCCAGATCGGTGCAGCGGCCCCACGGGGGACAGAAAATGTGTCATTGGTCACTGGAGGCCGAAATTTGAACTGTCATGCAAGTATCTGTGTGAGGAGCGGTGGGTCAAGGTCTTACGGGATGATCTCGATGTCAAGATTGAGGGGTGGAAACAGCCAATCGACAGAGCGGCAAAAGAGCAGGAGGATGGACGAATCCGAGACTTTATCAATGGGAAGTATCCAAACTTTTGGAAATGGTGGCAAGGTGATGTTGCATGATTATGACGGTTTGTAGATGAAGTCGGGGAACAGACTTTCATTGGTTTCTGATGGTGTCGTGCTTGGTGGTTTCAGTTGGGATCGTTCTTGGTGTTTTTTTTTCAGGGCGATTTCTCTTCTTACATATCCATCTTTTGCCCATTTGGTTGAATACAAAGTTTTTTCTTTTTCTTCCTCCTCCTTCTTCTTCTTCCTAATGAATGGAATGGCACCCCAGCATAGCTCGTCTATGAGGCTCTCTGCCTGACTTTTACCAGTACGATGGCATATTATGTGAGCTTTGAAATATTACTATAGAGTGTATCTCATTGTCTCGTAGTCAGGTGGGACCGTCTGAAACACGACGAGCCCGTAGACAAATAAGAGACGAGGCATGGATAGCCACGTCGGCAATGTTACTTCCAACTTGTTTCCCCTTCACATTTGATGGCCATGCTCGGGCCTAGATTGTCCTCCCTGCAGTGGTCAGCCGCAGCATTGGTAGAGCAGAGGCGTCCAGGGAGCGTCCCGGAATGGTGTCATGCCCCTGCTGCATGGTGCAGCGCAGCCTGGCCACCTGTCGCCCACCCACAGGTCGGAGAGATCAAAACAAGCAAGGATTAATGGAAATTTATGCAAGAGGATGCTGCCTGGCTTGACCGGTGTGCTGAAAAAGGCACGACTTGCAGCGCGCTAGATGCATGGTGGCTCCCAGCTGAGAAAAAGCAAACATCGTTTTTGGCCTTTCTTTTTGTACGGTTTAATGAAGTGGCGAGCATACCCGTACTCGTACATCGTCCCCGCCGCGAGAATGGGCTCTAGCACATACTCGCATTCATTGGAAAGCGGTGGTGGGAACAGATGTGCTTATTCTTCTTCTTTCTCCTCTTCCCTCCCCTCCTCATCTGGCCGCTATTCTGATAGATCATACACAGGCTGTCATAGCAAGTCATCGCAGTGGCATTTATTTTCACTCTATTAGCATCATATCCGACGTTAATTCTTAACGCATTTCACGGGGAATGGTGGTTACTGAAACAAGAATCTCGACAGTCATACGTCTCTAGGTGTTCAGTGAGTATTCTCGCTCAAGTCTGGATATTTTGGCTGGATTTAGACACCAACTAATCATGCTCTTGTCAAGTTATTTAGAAGCTAGCGTTATACATGGAGGCCAAGGCAGATATGGGACTCGACAAGGTCCCCCCCGAGATCCTCCTCAAGATTGCTGAAGCTCTCAAGAGCGAAAAGGATCTTGGGGCTCTTGTCCTCTCGTGCCGCCGCGCATACATGACGCTCAACGGCGTTCTATACGAACGTAATGTGTTTGAAGCCCAGCCTAAAAATTCCTGTGTTCTTTGGGCGGCCAGGAACGACTCGTTGAACACGATAAAGCTGGCCTATGCCCATGGCGCGGATCTGAACCTCTACGACCCGCGGTCTGAGCTGAGAATAACCATTGTGTGGTCCAAGAGAAAGAAGGCGGATGCTAGAAAGATATTCTCGCCGCTCCACGTGTCGGTGATGAAGGGATTTCACCATATCACGCAGTATCTGCTTGATCATGGCGCCTCCGTCGACATTCCGTCCGTCGGCCTCTGTAGCTGCCATGCCCTAAACTTCAGACCACTATTCCCCGCATGGTTTCCGCTTCACACGGCTCTGGTCCATGCAAAGGAGGGCGAAATATCATCGGAAATGTTGATACGGCATGGAGCCCGCAAGGAAGCCGCCGAGTGTCCTGGCCTTAGCTTCCAAACAATTAGCCACCAGCCGAGCCTGGCCAGGCTGGTGGCCGATTTGGGAGGCCTTGGAGAGGGCAACGTAGACGCCCTGGGCTATGCACCGCTTCATCTTGCTTCACTGGATGGAATGGACGATGTGGTTGAAATGATCCTCGAGGACCCCAAAGCCAACATTAAGGCAAGAACCCTTGAGGAAAACAATAGTGTTTTGCATTGCTCCGTCAGACAGCGGAACCTCAAGACGACAAAGCTGCTTCTAGAAGTGCCAGGCATAGAGATTGAGACTACGGACAATCGCAACAGGAATGTCGTTTACGCCGCAGCAAGAGGTTGCAACGATGGGACTGTTGCGTCTATCATTTCACTTCTTGTCCAGGGTGGTGCCAACATCAACCTCCCGGACATGGATGGGATAACTCCTCTCTATGCCGCGGCTTCCAGAATGTTGATTTATGGCTATCCCAATTTCAAGGCCGTTGAAGCGCTGCTCGCCCACGGCGCTGATCCCCTTTTGTATCAAAAGAACCACAACGGCTGGACCATCTTCCACCAACTGCTTCGACAGGCTCCCAATTTCGGGGAGGTGGTGAGTCCACGACGGGCCGCGCTGAAGAGACTCATTGAGCTGGGCCTTGATTTTGACACTTGCTCTTGCACCACTCAAGATGAATTCGGCCTCGACTTTGACGGCGACGGCACGCCGCTGTTCTTTGCTGCCGCACTAGCTCAAGACCCGGAGTGCACCGAGATCCTGCTCAAGGCCGGTGCTAGGCCAAATACGACGGTGGTGAATGGAGAGGACCTCGACCACATGCAAACCCAAAGCTTTTTGGCTGGTGTATTTCGCCATTTGTGGTGGGAAACGGGGGGTTGCGTGATAGCTCCCCCCCTAAGCCAGGCTGGCGAGATCATAGCCGTGCTGCTCAAGTACGGCGCCAGGCTGGAAGATGTCGATGGCGAAGAGTCTCCCCTGGAGTTTGTGTGCCGGTGCCCAGAACAGAGGATGGATTACTCCCGTTTGGACTTTGTGCTGGAGCACGCCACCAGCGAAAACGTGTCTCTCGAGCACGTCGAGGGGGTGATTTCTGCTAATAGACCTGAATCTGGTCGCGCCGAGGGGATGGTTGACGACCATCACAGGATCGTGGTTCACAAGCTAGAAAGGTTTAGGGAGAGGGAATTTCCGGGGGAGATGATGGGTAAGGAAATTGCGGACGATGTGATGGATGTCGATGCCGCTGGTGATGGTGATGATAACATGTAATAGTGAACAAGGTGCCTACTAGTATAGAGAAGAAGAATAAATTCGGCTGTTGCGCATATCAATCCTAGTACCAGATTGATACTTTTTGCATGTTGTGATGGCCAAAGTCGGAAAAGAATTGGATGGTAAAAGGTCGTGATGATGTCGTCGGTGCGGTTGGAGGTAGTAGTACCTAGTAGTTGTTGTTTACTCCAGGCTTTTACCGCCTACGGTAGTTGTAACTGCGGCTCTTTGGAGGGGTAATGAGGACATTACAGAGGGAAACAAGTACCGCCACCAGGAATGAAAGATGCTATACAGAAAATCAAACACAGTTGGGGAATTTCCCTAGATGGACGTGTATTCGATATCAATCATTTTCGAGCATAGAGGAGAGAGCAATGTAAGCCACAAGATACCTTATTGAACAAGGCACATCACCAATCCAGTATTCGCATCCCACCTGTATCTATACTTGGAAAAGGCTGACGCATGTCATATCCCAGACCAGTTACAGTACCTTATCCACGGCCCACTAGAGCTCAATTACCCACTTCGGCCTTGTCATCAAGCCACAGCCTCTCTCTCTTTCTCTGTCTCTGTCTCTCTCGCTATCAATTAAGCGCCTCTCTGTTCTCTATCCTCGATCTTACAGCTTCTCCTCCTGCATCTCCCCTCCCGCCGTCTCTGCGCTTCTACCATTGAGCCTCGAAGATTCGCACACGAAAGCCTTGATCCAACGAGCTCCTCCCTCGGGCATCCAATCCTGCCAATTTCACGTGGCGCGCAGTTCGTCCCCTAGCCATCACCAAAGGCCAACCAACCAACCTCTTGCGACCTCTTCTCTCTCCCTTACATTCTCTCTCGGCCTCTTCCTTTTCCCTCTCTCTTCTTCTTCTTCTTCTTCTTCTTCTTCTCCTACTGCTTTCAGCCATGCTCGTCTCCCTGACGGTCGGCAAGGTTGACGCTGGCGTCACAGTGCTGCTGACCCCGGACAAGCGCTTGGTATGTCTCGCAAGCTGGCCTGTCTTTGTTTTGATCTTCCTTTCCTTGCTCTTTTCTCTGCTCTGCTTTACTCCATCTTGACATTCTATCGAGCTCCATGTCTGACCGCGGCAATTTCAAAACATATAGATCGAGTTCCCTTCCATTCTGCTGCCTCCCAACATCTCCTCCGGTAGCATCGTAGACATCACGGTTGGCCGCAACGTCAGCAAGGAGGCTGCTGCGGAAGACGAGTTCCGTTCCCTCCAAGACCGCATCTTCCAGTCCTTTGGCGCCTCCGAACCCGCCGCGCCCATCCTGCGCTGCCGCAATGCGACCCAAACCTCCGTCGTCCTGGAATGGGACCCCATCGAGCTCGCTACTGCCGACTTGATGTCCCTAAGCCTGTATCGCAACGGGCAAAAGGCCGGCAACATCCCCCGGCCGCTGGAGATGCACAGCACCAAGATCAGCGGTCTGGCCGTCGACACCGAATATAGCTTCCACCTGGTCCTGCGGACGAGCGCCGGCACGCGGGCGAGCGAGAAGATGGTTGTGCGAACCCACAAGATGACGGACCTCAGCGGAATCACCATCACAACCGGCATTCTGCCCGCGGCGACGAGAGAGAACCTGACACGTGCGGTGGAGCGCATCGGAGCCAAGATTGTCGACGGGGTGCGCATCGACACGACGCACTTCGTCACCACCGAAGGCAGGGGAACGGCGTGGGAAAAGGCCGTCGAGAACAACATCCCCGTGGTGCGGCCCGAGTGGGTGACGGCCTGCGAGCAGAACGGCCGGATCCTCGGCGTCACCAAATTCTACCTCGACGTCATGCGGCCAGGTCCCCCCAGCGACGATCAGCTGCCTCCTCCTCCCGCCAAAGACGTGCCTCCCAAGGACACACCACCGCGAGCGTCACCATCGGCGCAAGAGGCAGCTTCTGATAAGTCTCGAGACGGCAAATCGCCGGCCACTACCCCGGTCAACGGAAAGAAAGACCACGAAGCAGAAGCAGAATCGTCCAAAGCCGGAGAAAATTCCAACTCCCAGCAAGACGAGGACGACGATGAGGAGGGGGAGGAGGAGGAGAAGGGCGAGTCGTCGGAGCAGAAGACAAAATCTGACGGGCAGGCAGAGCAAAAAGTACGTCTAGAAGACGTTCAAGAGCAAAAAGTGGCACTGCGGCCTGTCGAGTCCCAAACGGCGATTGTGGAACAAGTCAGCGATGACGACGAGGATGGGTCCCGGCCCGCGGACGGGGCGTCGTTCCAGGAGGTTGAGCTGTAGAGTATGCCTTGTTTTGTTTTGCGGATATACATGTACACTGGGCATATGTCTCTCGTGCTTCATCTACATGCAGGTACCTTGCTGTTCACGTTTTACGCGCCGTGTTGTTTTTGAGTGATGCGAAGGGAAGGGGGGGGAGGGGATGAAGAAGACGAGAAATTCTACGACGAGCTTGTTTCTTATTACAGGGAAAAGGGGAGCTATTTGGGCGGGCGGGAAAAGACAAAAAGCATGTCATGCCGTTTACAAAAGAGCCATTTTATAAAGACTTTTTAATTTCAAGGTTGTCCCTGTGCGCTCATCTGCCAAGTCACATCTGTATAATTATTTGTAAAAAAGGAGTAGTATCTGATTAGATTCCTATGAATCAAGATCAAGGAGAAATCTCAGTCCCTTTCCAGTCCCAACAGCGTCCCCTATCCTTCACCCCCAACCCACACACCACGTCCATGAGCTTCTCGGCCGCATACTCAGTGCTGAAGAGCTTCTCCTCAGGCACACCACCCCAGTAGTCCCTGCTCAGCTCCGTCTTGACCGTGCCGGGATGATAGGCCACCGCCATGGCATTGTCACCCGCCCTCGTCCGCAGCTGTATGTCCAGACTCTTGGTGATGCTGTTAACAGCTGCCTTGCTCGCGCGGTACGAGAACCAGCCTCCCGCGCGGTTGTCCGTCGTGGAGCCCACTCTCGCCGACATGTTGAGCCAAGTTGCGTGCTGGGGCAGACGCAGCGCGGCCTCTTCCTCCGCCTCGTCCTCATCCTCGCCTTCGTAATCGTCGTCTTGGTCCACGTCCTCGTCGTCGTACTCGTATCCCGGCGACGACGACATCGCAGTCCCCTTCCGGGGGAGGAACCCAAAGAAATGCTTCGCCACCAGCAGCTGTCCGACGGCATTGACCCGGAACGACTGCAGAGCGGCATCCGCGTCGACCTGTGCCGGCGACTTCTCCGGGTTGAGCAGCACGCCCGGGAGCACGCAGGCGAGATGCAGGTGGTGCGAGTCCCCGGGGAACAGATTCCGTGCCTCTTGGGCGGCGGATGCGATGGTGGACTCGTCTGTGACGTCGCAGCGCACGACAAAGAGGCGCTTTGAGAGCTCGTCTTGTTGTTTCTCGTGCTGTTCTTTCAACAGCGAGGATGAAGAAGCTGACCAAGAATAACAGGACGATGGCGTGGAAAACACATCTCTAAGAAGCGCCGCCTTGGCCACTGCCGGATCGAGATGCCGCGTAGTTGCGAGAACCGGGATCGGCGTAGATAAACGAGCCGTGCGTCGCAGGATGTGGCGGGTGAGGGCATTGCCGATGCCTCTGCTGGAGGGGCAGATGAAGATCCATGGCGTTGAGGACATTGCTGAGATGTTGAGTTGGAGATGGCGAGTGATGTACTCTAATGGGGTGTGAACATTATGTTTGAATACGAGTGTTTTTGATGAATTGGTTTTCTCGCAGCTGGTTGATTGATATGAGATGAAGTGATGAGATGAGATGAGATGAGAGCTTGTGAGTTGCAGATTTGGGTGGTTGTGTTGGATTTGGTTCGATGACGCCAACGAATCGTCCGCAACTCTGCTGTGCCATTGACTCTCCCTTGAATTCGCCGTGAATTTACTCAACAAATAATAGCCAAACTTTAAACAAAACACCAGCCAATCAGCTCAGAAAATAAGAATTAAGAATTAATTCCAGGCGCTATGCCAGATTACAGTAAAACTAATGTAGATAAAAACAGAAGAAGAATGTCAAAGACAAGACGTGTAACGGGTATATCTAAGTAAATACGGCCATGACTTGGTATATCCGTCCCCCCAAAAAAAACCATGTTCGCACTTCATCTTCAAAATCAAGTACAGCATGCAGCTACGTGATCATCTCCCCAAAAACGCCTTGAACAAGAGACATCGCCCATTGATTTCGCTTCCCCCCTCCTCCCCCCTTTTTGTTAGAACAAAGGAAATCAAAGCAATAAGGTATACCAAGAAGGAATGTTTCTCTCCTTCATTGCGCCTACACAGTGTTGTGACGCCAATCATCCGCCGTCCTCTCCGCAATCTGCTCCTGTCTCCGTCTCGCTTCACCGGCCAATTCTCTCATCAGAGGCTCAATGATTCCCAGGCCGCCTGCTTCGTCGCTTCTGCTCATCGTGTCGCTGCTTTCGCTGTCATCAGACGCAAGCCTTCCCCCAATGAGTCCCGCCACGATCCGATCTCGGGATAGGCTGGCTCTCCTTGTGGGCGTCTTGGTTCGTTTGGCACTGCGAGCTTTACGTTCCGCGCCTGCTGAGCTGACCTCGTCATCTGAAGCCCAGCTTCGACCTTCGCCATCCGCATGTGCAGCTTTGCTGATGCGGCTTGACGTCTTGATGTTGCGGCTCATATCGTCAAGGACTGGCACCAGAGCACGCAGCCAAACATCGCCGTTGCGCTCCAGTCGGCGTATACGGCGCTCCACATCTCGAAGACGGTTTTCGTGGTACGAGTCATAGAGACGTAGGATTTGCTTGTCCATCAGGTTCCGCTTGTGCTGCAAATACAACTCGCTATCCATGTCGCGAGACAGTCGAAGTTGGCTCATATCCGGTGATGGTGATGGTGAAGATGAGTGAGAGCTTGATGGAGGAGAAGATACCTTCCGACCGCTCTTGTCTTCTGGCAATCCGGGTGAGGGCTGGAGATCAACCACGACGACAATGGGAATAAGAGTGTTCAGGGAAGATGTTTGAGGGCGCTCACTCTCCTCCTGCGCGTCTGCATAATTTCGCGATTGCTCTCCGTCTGCGTGTTCTTTGTGTTGATCTTCAGACCTTCGTCGTTGCAGCTCTTTCAACGCCTTTGCAGCTTCCATGTCTCTCCTCTTCTTGTCTCGAACTTTCTCGCGTCGGCTCTGTATTGAGCCTGCTGTTGATGGGCGAGAAGGGAGCTCTTTGTTGACTGCTAGCATTGATTGGGCAGATACAGCTCTGCGAATGCTACGCTTAGTACTCCTCGAAGATCCATCGGTAGATTCCTCGGTGATTGGAGAAGGAAATCCGATGCCAGGTCTGTATTGCTGCTTAGCCCGAGAGTCGGCCTTCCCTGGCGGCTTCGGAAGCGGTTTCTTATTGTACCCGTCCCGAACGGTCTCGACATCTTTGGCCACGCTCAACAGGCCGTCAATAGATGCCGAGTGGGCGGGGTGGCGATGCCTCGGGCCAGCAGGAACAACCATGCTTGAGGGCCTCGCCGGACGCTGCTGGTTGTTTGGCCTAGTCGGGCTTTTCTGAGGTCCCCAGACAACCATTCCTTGTGCGTTGATATGGGGCGGATCAGTAATCTTTGGAAATATACTGACGTAGCCTGGTGGCTTGTTCTTTGCTTGGTTCCTAGCACTTGGCCCCATGGATCCTTCTGTAGAGTACCCGGTGGATTGGCTGCTGGATTTGTGGTGCTTTCCTGGGGTGCTTTGCGTATGGCTACTCCTCTCCTCCAGACTCGACGAGACGGACTGCTGTGATAAAAGGCTGGAGCGCTGTGTAGAAGGGGTCTGAGGAAACGCAGGAACCTCATCAGTCGCAGTGGGGAAAACAGTGACGGTGCCGTTTCCCCCGGAATACGTCTGGACGGCAAAGTTTCGTGGGAGAGTTGCATACTCGTTCCTTGTTCCCCCAACCCTTGTACCGATGTTGTTGTTGTTCACATTGGCAGAGGTTTGTGCTGTCGAGTCGGAAGCAAAAGGCATGGCCTCGAGAGGGATCGAGATGGCGATGTGCCGGTGTCCTCCAATGGTGACGCCTGACACTGCCGAGTCTGGTAGCTGAATGTTTTGGGGAGGCCTGGGAACCGATTTGCTTCTTCTCTTCATGGCCATGAATTTGGACCATTTCGACTCCCGATCCTTGTCGTCTGCGTGAGCAAAGGGAACGGACATGTAGCTGCTCGATGGGGGTTCGTGATTCTTCAAGAAATCGGCTAAACTCGTGGTATCATCTTTGCTATAATGGTTCACTCGATTGCGAGGAGCATCTTCCAAATCATCAACACCGCGGCCATTGCCCTTGCCGTGGTAAGAGCTTCTTAGATTCTTCAGCGCCATGACCGGGTCAATCACGGATGATCTCTTGTCCTTTTTGTTATCCAACAATTCGATACCAGTGCTATACCGACGGAAAATGACGGGGTTCGAAGCAAGTGGTGATGGAGGAGGGTTCTGGTCCCCCACCCAGGGTGTGAGAAATCTTGAACCAACAGACGCCGCCATTGCTTCTTCTCTCGAATGGACTGGGCTAGCGGACAAATATCAGCAGCCAACAGCCGGACTGTACTCGTACACACACACAGAGCGCCTAGAAAGGTGGCAATGCCCTTGCGTATTCGAAACCCGCCACTCGCTATCCAAGTCTCTCTCCCTGACCAGGAACCGTGATAGGGTGTCTGACAGAAAACCTGGTGGCTATGGATTCTTACAGACTAAGCGTATGATGGTGTGCATACAAAGCGCATACGCATAGCAGTAGTCCCTCAGGGACCGAATTGTCACTCGCGCGGGCTCTTCCGCCCTCGATAGGGTAGATGTATGTCTCAGTCGTCGGTTGCTGAGGGGTGGGGGGAGGATGCCCGAGAGTGCTGGTACTCGTATGTACGCCGAGAGGAGAGATATTGGCCGACAAGGAGTAATAATCACGGCCGAATAAGCAGGCCGGTATACAAGCGCAGAGGAAAAAGAAAAGGGAACCAAAAGAGCGAGCGAATGGGAGACCTGGCTTTGTCTGGAATCGGGCGGGCCTTGGTATGTCTGTGGATGTATGGAGAAGAGAACTCGTATAGTGGGAAAAAAAAGAAAAGAAAAGAAAATACCAGAGGCCAATGATTGGCTCACACTGAACCAAGAGCGAGGATAAAGAAGACGAGCAGCGCACAAAGAAAGAAGGAAAAAGAAAGGAAGGAAGAGAGATGGCGTTGGCCCGTAGCTCGCCAGAGCGGAGGCAATGTAGATGAAGATGATGAAGAACAAAGCCCTGAAGATCACTTTACGGCCGTGATCAAAGCAATGTCTTTGACATGGGTCGTCTCCTTAAAATATCGGGTCACTCTTTGATGAAAGGGCCTGGAGCTTCCCAGCACCCTGGCAGTTGACTTGGATTGACGAGCCCGGGGGGGGGGGGGGGGGGGGGGGGGGGGGGGGGGGGGGGGGGGGG